>NC_137060.1:20087916-20095416 GCF_032717465.1 Coenobita brevimanus | reverse complement strand
CCCTCGCATCCAGCACGGTAATATTGTCATGCATGGGTCACGTGTTGGACCAAAAACGTGTTGGATTAACAATAGAGCTTATGGGGAAAAATGAATTATGTCAGCAACCCTCGGAAAAGTCACCCTAAATACCTACCATATACCTATACATATATTGGCACTACAGTAAAAGTCCAATATTTCGGCATCCAAATCCCCGGCAAATCTGAGATTTCGGTAGTTTTGAGAAACAGTTCCATTTACGAAAATCTCCGATCGTTCGGCAGATTCTCCGATTTTTTTCGTCAGTCTTGAAATTCTCCATGAGGCTCGCCAGCTAGCTACCCGCCTTTACCCGCCTTAGTGAGTGAGATAGTGAAAGTGATGGAACGAGTCTACCACTGCCATGAAGCTCAGAGGCTAGCTCTTTCTCCTATAGCATAAAGAGAGGACAAACATGTAGTGAGTCTAGCATGGGAAAGAGAATCTGTTTCGCCATTCTTCCGAGTTGTTGCCGTGCTGCTGCCGACTTCTCTTGATGCTTCTGTGTGCTTTGTGAACTTCGTACCGAAATACCTCTGAAATTACTATTTGAGTGTGCTGTAAGCACCGTAACATCAGACAGGAGCTTTGTAACACCTGAGTGGACCAGCCGTGTGTTGTGAACAGTATAAACATCTTCTGCGTGCTTTGAAAATGGCCTCCACGTGTGGAAAGTTAACTGGTGTTAGCAAGAAGCGTACACATAAGATGTTGACTATTGCTCGGAAAACTGAGCTGTTGAAAAAATTAGAGGCTGGCATGAGTAGGAAACAGATTATGGATGAGTTTAACGTAAGCTCCCCTACCATCTATGATATAAAGAAACAGAAAAATGATCTATTTAAATTTGTTTCTCAGGCCTCCGGTACGACCCAGAGGAAATCAATGAGAAAAGCAAAGTTGAGTGAGCTGGATGAAGTGCTGCATAGGTGGTTTGTGGCTCAGCGTTCTGAAGGGAAGCCTATTTCAGGGCCTCTCATCATAGAAAAAGCCAAAATGTTCTATGCTGAGATGAAAATAACAGAACCATGTATTTTCTCTGATGGGTGGCTGAGAAATTTCAAGGCTCGGCATGGCATCAGGCAGTTGGATATGAGTGGGGAATCGATGTCTGCTGATGCTGATGCCGCCGAGAAGTACAGTGAGACTTTCTGTAAACTCATCAAAGAACATGAGCTTCAGCCTTGCCAGATTTATAATGCAGATGAGACAGGCCTTTTTAATAAGAGCATCCCTGAAAGGACTCTAGCAGGGGTAGGAGAAAAGGCAGCTAAAGGATTTAAAAGAAACAAGGAACGATTAACAATGTTAGTGTGTTCAAATGCCTCGGGAACACACAAGCTGAAACTTTTTATTGTGGGGAAATATAAGCACCCGAGAGCATTGAAAAATGTCCAGCATTTACCAGTTTGGTATGATGCTCAAGGAAATGCCTGGATGACTGCAGCAGCTTTTTCGTACTGGTTCCACCATCACTTTGTTCCATCAGTGAAAGCTAACTTGGTGAAAGAGGGTTTGCCTACTGAATCAAAGGTCATCCTCCTACTGGACAACTGCAGGGCTCATCCTCCTGCAAGTGAATTAGTGAATGGGAACATTTTTGTTGTGTGTCTGCCCCCAAATGTGACATCATTAATTCAGCCAATGGACCAGGGAGTCATTCAGAAAATTAAGACTTCTTACCATGCTGCTTTTGCTAGACAGCTGTTGAATTCCACGCTTCCAGTGCATGAATTCCAAAAGCAGTTCACCATCAAAGATGGACTTTTCATGGCTGCCCTAGCCTGGCAAGATGTGGAGCAAGGAACGTTGCAAAGATGCTGGAGAAAGCTGTGGCCAGGTGCAATGTTTCAGGAGGAACAGGGTGACACAGAGGAGTTTGTTGGCTTTGGGGACAAGAGGTCAAGTAAATACAAAAATATTATGCAAATTGTTCGAGGTGCCCCACAGTCCCATACCCTAAGCTCATTGACTGATGACGACATTGCTGAGTGGGTGGAACAAGACACTGATACACCAGTTGTTCAAGTGCTGACCAATGAACAACTAATTATGAGTGTGACAAATCCTGAGGCCATGGAGGCCCAGGATGTTGAAAGTGATGATGAAATAGAGGAAGATGAGCAGGATAAGGTCACCTGGAAGGACGCAGCAGAGGCCTATGGAAAATTGTTACGGTTTGTTGAGGGCTCATCTCATTTTAACAGTGGTGAAGTGATGCAGTATCACATCATGTTCAGGGACTTCCAGACTAAAAGGGCAGCACCTGTGAAGCAGGCAACCTTATTTGACCTCTTTAAAAAAGCTGCCAAGAAAGCCACATCCTCTGCTGCTCCCTCCTCTCCATCACCAACAGCAGTCTCTGAAGAGTCCTTAGAGCCTGTTGCAGGACCCTCTACTGATGGGGACTTCTTCCAGCAGTAGCAGACTCCAATCAACCCCTTCTATTGTACATATGTAAATAAGGAACCTACTATAAGTTTAGGTAAGTGCATGTGAACTTGTAGGCCTACTGTACCATTACATTTATATACAGTATGTTTACTAATTTCTTTATTTTTCATATTCATGTATAGTACTGTATTCATTACAGTATTGTACAGTATCAAACAGTATACAGTACTCTCTCCAAACACATTTGTAATGATATGAGTAATGATGATAGTGTTCACCGAAACATATAAGGTACTGAGTGGGTAGGGTTTTCGATAATTCGGCAATTTTGCTATTTCGGCACTTGCCTGGTCCCATAGATGCCGAAATATTGGACTTCTACTGTATTGTAATTATAATAAATGGTACTGTGCTATGAATGATAACTAACCTTTTAGGATAGTGTTGGTGGGCTTGCTGGGAATGGAAGGTGGTATCCAAGGCTGTAGTTAGTCCTACTGGGTCCCCGGAGGATGGCTGCTGGCATCACTAGCGGGTAATGGCTGTTGCTCCTCCTCAACCTCCCTCATAAATCCTTCGAAATCAAACCTCCCTCATAAATCCTTCGAAATCACACTCAGAATCACTATCTTTGTCCATTAATCCTCGGCAAAGTGCATGCTTCTCACACTGTTGCCAGAGCCCCGTCTCGTGACTGTGGAAAGTGATCGCTGTCACTGACTCGGTAGAGAATAAGGAGAAGCAACTTTGTTTATAAACTGGTACGCACGCCGATGAGAAGGGTTTCAAAACGATTGATATTTATTCTAAAATATTAATATGTATTCAGTGTCAGGCTAAATGTTCAATGCTGTAGTACGATACATTCTCTGTCCAGTCGCCTGGGTTTTGGTCACACTGTTTTCCCCATCGTATCCTCGGCAGGAATCCATCCAGATGAATTCCAAATGCCCATGGTATCATCGGCAATTTTACCATGTTACCGTTCCGATTTACCATCGTATCCTCGGGAAACCTGGTATGAAGTGCCGTGTGATAGCCTTCAGCTGCCAGGATCTTGTCTTAAGTTTTTTATTATGATCACGTTGGCTTCATTCATGTTGTAGGCCTTGGCAATGTCAACTTTCCTCTCCCCTTTCTTCTTCCTCTCGATACTTTCTAGCTTGGTGGCCTGAGGGAGGTGCCGACGCTTCTTGGGGTTCTCAGAAGGCTTCCTAGGCATCGTGAGCAGGGTAAAATGCAGTAACAAGGGCAGAAAATGCAGCAAGAAAAAAAGCACCTTCCAATGCAATTATGCGACTGAGTGGCTCTGTGGCGGGAGAAATGTAAACAAAACATCACGTGACACCAGAAGCGTTTTTAATTGGGCGGCATTACGATCACGTCACGATAGCGGGCGGGGAAGGCTACTTGATCAGAAGTTTTTCATTGGCTATCATCATCATGGGAATGTCCAGTATGGCCGTGTTGGACCGGGGGTGATCGTGCTAGAGTGAACTCTGCGGATTTGGCCCACTTCTCGGAGCTCTGTGCGTGTTATGCTAACACACTTGTGTTGCAGTAATTAAATCGTATTAAATAATACTAATTAATTGCTCACCGTGCTGGACTCGAATCGTGCTGGACTAACGCGTGCTGGACGCGAGGGTACTGTATATATATACACAGTAATCCCTCCACTATCCGACATAATAGAGCCAAAGGCATGTCCGGAAAGTGATCCTGGCCGGATAGTGGGTCCCAGCCTCCTGGACTTGTACTTATGGACCCTAACTCAGAAAAACACCTATACAACTCCCTCTGGACATGCATAGCATCTATTTAAGGCCCAAATCACACCAATAAGGGACATAAAAGACTGAAATAAATGCAAGAGAACCATAAAATGAGGTTTTAGTGGCGAGTTTATACAATATTAAACATTCTGGATACTTACAACAAGTCCCTGGCTCCTGGACTGGTACTTATGGACCCTAACCCAGCCTAACTTTGAAAGCCACCTATATAACTCCCTACTGGACACGCATAGCACATATTTAAACCTATTTAAGACCCTATTCACACCAATAATGGACATAGAGCTTAAAATAAATGAAAAGGAACCAACGAATGAGGAATTAGAAGTGACTGTACCTCATCCAGGGTAATTACAGCACGTTTGTGGCTGCCTTTTGTAAGGTTTTGGCAGTGGTGAATATCTCTTGAAGCACGTACAGTAATCCAGTGTTGTGCTGGACTTACAGTAATTCTTTGCACTGAGTTATAACTGTTTAACACTGCACATTGTTAATTGCACCATGCCAGTTTCAACAGCCATTTGCACTCCACAGTTAATCCTTTGCACTCTAAATTCTAATTTCTTAACAGTGAACAACATTGTAAATTCCCATGTGGTCTAGTGGCGTGATATTGCAGTTTATTCACAAAAAATTTAGCACGCGTGGCTCCCATTACAACATGCTACCACTCGCGATCAAAGTTAGGGTATAACTACTTGGGTGTTGGTGTGTGAGGGGGAAACAGAGTTGCCAGATCGTAATGGCCACATTACCAAACGCCTCAGTTTTCATTATCAAATTTAACTTTTCATTACCAAATTCATAATGCTAGCATTTATTCTTCACTAATTATATATACAAGTGGAAATACATGTAATCACTCTTTGTATAATTAACAGCATGTTGGTTATTTTCATGCTATGTACGTTAGCAGATTAATCAGCGAGAGCAGACAATCCACCATCTCCATCCTGTGTATCCTCATACACATGAAAAATCCGTTTGGTAATGCATTACTCTGATTCATTACCAAACGAAATTTTCATGACCAAATTGGCCCACATTTGGTAATGAAAAATACCAAATGGCAACCCTGACAGGGGAGGGGGAGGGGGGATAAAGGAAGGGGTGAGGGTCTTTGGTGTAACAGCTCTTCGGCGCCAAGCGGCAATTTCAAATTATGGGTGGGGAAAAATTCAGATCTTGTTTTTTTTTTTTTTTTTTTTTTTTTTTTTTTTTTTTTTGGGGGGGGCATTTTGGGTTCTGAAGGTCCAGGCCCACAATGTCCGGTAAGTGAGGATGTCCAGAAAATGGGCGTCCGGATAGTACGGGGATTACCGTATATATATATATATATATATATATATATATATATAAATATATAAAATGTATATATATACAGTGAGTCCTTGATAAATGAAAGGGACAGGGACCAAAAAAAAAACTTTCGTAATTTGAAATTTCATATATCGGAACGATTTCCCCCACTGAAATACACATAAATGGGGGGATGTGTCCCAGGACCCCCTCAGACCCCCCACCTAAACTTTACCCCCTTTCCCATTTTGAAGTAAGCAGTACCTGTATACAGTTGTAGAGAAGGAGGTGGCCATATTCTTGTACATCTCCTTTTTCTTTGTCACAGTCCCAAAGGTGGAAACTGCAAGGCCTAAAGCACGCCCAGTCTCCGAGACTCCCTGCCCCTCCTCGTGGGGTCTTATAATTTCCAATTTCCTTTCCAGAGTTAGAGTACGGTGCTGCTTCTTCTTTGCAGCGGGCTCCCCTGATGCTGGAGATGATGCAGGGCGCTTGGGAGGCATGGCAAAACAATACGAAAAGGTGAAGAGCTGTGAAAATATCCTCACGTACAGTGAAGCTGCGAGGAGGAGGGACGTGGACTCAACTGAGAAACGCGCAAAAAATTTTTTACCAGAGAGAGGTTAGTTCGTTTTCTCTCAGCAAGCGAGTGCAACGCTGTGCACCGCGCCCATTTTGAATTTTTCATACAGTATTCCATTAAACCCTGCATAGCTGCCAGCCTTGAACAACAGTTTACTGTTTCGGTGTCAGTGATGTTGAGTTAGGGCATCCTATAAAAAACTGCAAACAATTATGGGAAGGGAACAAAGGTCACCGGTGTGGTTACACGACCCTACTCTACCATCCCAAGCAGTCAGGCGTATGTATTCACTGATGTTTACACGCTTATGTTACATGCACCCTAATTTTGAGTAAGTTTCTTTCAGCAAGAGAACATAATTTACCACTCTCAAAATAGAAAAATAAAGAAGACAAACTAGAGGAATATGAACTTCGTCTCACATGTTCCCCTAGGTTAGAATTCAGTTCCACATTCTTCGTTCAATATCGATCTTCCCAATTTATTTCGGACAGAATGAGCAGTTATTTCTGCTCCTTAAAGTTAGTGTACATTTACTGCTCATTCTTTTATTCGTTCTTATGTGTAAGTGTGAAAGAGAGAGGACTGATACAAACAATAATGTATTCCATTATCGCTTTCATAGCTGCTGGCCTTGAACAACGCCTTACTGTACCGGTGTCAGTGATTTTAAGTTAGGGTACGCTATAAAAAACTGCGAACAATTATGGGAAGGGAACGAAAGTCACTGGCGTGTTAACACCAGTTCACATCATTCCGGATATTTTTGCCGATGTTTACATGCTAATGTAACACGCATCCTAATTTTATTAATTCTACACGAATCATAGCAAATCACAAGATGGGTTTAGGGGAAAAAATAATAATAATAAAAAAAAAAAAAGTCAGGTGTGCCAGACGAGTCTTTTCACAAGTGAGGAAAAGAAACTGATTTTAGAACTTTGAAAAAATGGTCCCAAGGCTGACCATAGAAGCAAGCAAATTTCTAAACCCACACCCACTGAGGTGGCTAAACATATGCTTTACTTTAAGCAGTAAAAGCACCTTACCACATAAGTTCTTCCTGACAGTCTATTTTTCAGATTATATCTGGGTTGGTAAATACAGTAAATGTTTCTTGTTAAATCTGTTTCCCCGTCGTTTTTAGCAGTTCTGGTGTGACAACTCTTGTTTATTTCGTTAACATACTGGCGGAAAGGGCTGTTCTTCCGTAAGTGTTTAACTAAACTTGGCCTAACTGACCTTATCTTTACCTAATAATTTAACCTATCCTAACCTCCAGTTGGGATATTGGGAAACGATATCCACTTCTGAGCACGTTGAGTTTCTTCCACTGCGCTGGAAATGATCGTAGGGGAAAGTGACAATAATAACAGGGAGGAAACAATAATAACAGGGAGGAAATTT